>NW_026943205.1:122110-163498 GCF_024139115.2 Armigeres subalbatus
ATCGTGCTTCGTTTCAGTTACGTATTGCGTTGTATTTAATTTCCTATCAACATATTCAATTTATCAAAGCTCAATAGATGCGGATTTCAAAGTTAATTGAATTGCCAGAATTTTATCAAACTCACTTTGTCCACAAATCTCAAGAAGAAACTCCATTTTTTTCCTTCGTTCGCCTGAACCATTCATCTCGTTGACGTTCTCCATTCATCGTTTCGAACATTGTTATTTCCGTTGTTTACGGTTCTGTCGTGGATGTTGATTTATTGCTGTACGTTGAAGGTTAAATTAAAGATTATTTATACGCTGAGAGACCCAAAGCAAGCATAAATCAATTGCCTTCTCCTGTTCAATGGTTTGAAATTGGTGAACTTTTGGCAATCTAGCGGTTCTGTTCAGCTGTCAAATGCAATAAACCAATATTTGTAGTCAGGTGGAAACTCTAAAGTGCTGCTAGTAATCGACTGGGCAATTTATTATGATAATTTCGATCAAAAGCTGCAGCTAAATCACTTCGACTTCCGTCGTTGGTTAACTATAATGGACATTTCCTCTCACAAATCCTCAATCCCAAGTGCTTCTCAGAACCATTCATTTCGTGAAACGATACAAGACTTGCATGTGCAGCCAGTCGAATAGTCCCTCAGTTTATGGCCCAGCGGAGAAATATTTTAACTCTTTGTTTTATTTCCTTCCAAAAGCTTCAGAAGCAAGTCGCCCTCAAAACTGCACCCTCATGGATTTTCGGAGCAGAGGATTCCGAAAAAGTCCATTTCCATAATTCACTCTCAGTAATATTTTCATAAGGTAATTTCAAATTAAACCCGTTATTTACGCTTCAGTACACTTCTGTATCCTGCTTCGGCGGATTTGGAATCCAATTTTTGCCTGCCAGCAGGACTACCGAAACTAGTCAGTGTTGGAGCGGTTTGGAAACGATATCAGAGGTCTATGCTTCAGTTTGTGTAGGTTTAAAATTGTGATTCTATCAATTGTTTATTTTGATCAGATGAAAGTCAATGGATGAGAGGATTTTTGCGTGATTATATACAATAAAATGTTTTAAAAGGCCTGTTGTTTTTATACTTAAGCATCAAATTTAGTTAAATCAAAAAAAAAACAAATATAAATAGTATCAAAAAGTAAACATGTCTAGAATAAATAACTACAAAAAATCGATCATGCATACCATTCAATATCAATTTGAGCGATTATCGTTCGTTTGCCAATACTGTATCAACTAGCTCCAAAACGCCGAGCCAAATGAATGTTGAACATCGGCTCATATTTATTACAAATTTTTGCTCTGGTGCCATTCGGTATTCCGATCAAAACTCTCTATTGGTGCATTTTTTACCGTCTGTTGGACACCGGAGGACCGCACCGCACCGACCGCCATACGTTTCCGAACTGGGTGGGAACGGTTTTTTTCACCAACTCCGTGGCTCTCCAGTGAATGAAAATTTGCAAACAGGCGCGCGGCGGTAGCATCCAGATCATCATTCCGCGCGTTCATGCACGCAAATTCTATGCCTTGCACGCCCTCCATCCTATTTTTATTATTTCGTACCGTCTGACAGAGCAGGTTTCGGTTGGTGTTGCGATCGATGGGTTGTAAAAAGAATGGAGCAGATTTTTTTATTGGAGCTGTAGATATTGAGATACTATTAGGCCGTAAAATCCATCCCATTGCGACGTTGTCGATGTCTTGCAGTTGGAGTATTGAATTCGTTGTAAGTTGCAGGAAGAATTGTGCCCTTGAATTTTATGGTGGTGTTGTAATTTATTACTCAGTTCAATAGAATGTTTTGATTTGTGATCATCGTACAGAAGTTTAATTGATATGTCGTTACTACAATGTCTACTACAAATATCCATAAGTTTGTTTTATGATAAAGCTCATTCAGCGGGTGTACAATTTTCCACAATTTTGTTTTGACACAGGATTCTGTTTTTGATTTTTTTCGCTCGTATTTTTAATCATTGTGACTTAATTTACCACCAAAATCTTTGCAACATGTTTCAAAAATCATGAATACCGTAAATTAGTGAAGAAATTAGTGTGAAATTCATTTTATTTATTAGACTTACGTCTAAACATATAACACTTAAACCTGTGCCGCCACCACCGCCGCTCAAAAATAAAATGGCGCGACGCCGTATAAAAAAATTGACGCCGCTGATTATTTCCTACTACACCGGTGGTTATGTTTATATTTTTGTATAGATTCATCGACATTTAGTGGTCTTAATGAGTATTGAAAGGTAGGGTTACGTACATTTTACAAAAAAATATCAAGTTCTTGCCCCAAATACATTTTGGGACACCTTTATTTATTTATCTACTTCAAATACTTCTTCATCTTCTCTTCAGGCTTACATGTCTCTCTGGGACATTGCCGCCTCGCAGAGCTATCACGACACGATGATACGTTTATGCCCATGAAGTCGAAAATTTCCTAGAACGGACCGAGAGCAAACCAGACACCTAGCGTGGTCTTGCATTGTAAACTCGCACCTTGCAGCACGGCTGAGGAGGGCTAACTTCAAGTACATATGGAGAATTTAATCTCATTTCCGATAAGATCTACAAATCGAAATCAATGGATAGCCACTGTATCTAGCATAGAGATAAAAACATAAACACTTTTTATTCTAAGAATACCACCTGACATCAATTTTCAGTTGTTTGTTCCTCGAGGAATTATTTCTAGAACTTCTTCGAAATTTTCTACAAGAATTCCTTCGTTATTTCGCTTTAAAATTATTTCAGAGTTACAAGCAAAATGTGTTTAGACAATCAGCAAGACTTTTAAACATAAACTTTCCTCAAAATACTTCAAATTTTAGAATTTCATCAACAACCTTTTCAGGATTTTTTGAAAATTCTCCAGTATTCCTGGAGTAACTTCGGGAGGAATTCCTGGAGGAACTTCGGAGGAATTCCTGGAACTCGGAGAATTCCTGGAGGAACTTCCGGAGAATTCGGAGAATTCGGAGGAATTCCTGGAGGAACTTCGGAGCTGGAAGATTCGGAGATTCTGGAGAACTCGGAGGAATTCCTGGAGAACTTCGGAGAATTCCTGGAGGAACTTCGGAGGAATTCCTGGAGGAACTTCGGAGGAATTCCTGGAGGAACTTCGGAGAATTCCTGGAGGAACTTCGGAGGAATTCCTGGAGGAACTTCGGAGGAATTCCTGGAGGAACTTCGGAGAATTCCTGGAAGGAACTTCCGGAGGAATTCCTGGAAGGAGGAATTCTGGAGGAACTTCGGAGGAATTCCTGGAGGAATTCCGGAGGAATTCCGGAGGAACTTCGATCCTGGAGGAACTTCCGGAGGAATTCCTGGAGGAGCTTCGGAGGAATTCCTGGAGGAACTTCGGAGGAATTCCTGGAGGAACTTCCGGAGGAATTCCTGGAGGAACTTCGGAGGAATTCCTGGAGGAACTTCCGGAGGAATTCCTGGAGAGGAACTTCGGAGAGGAATTCCTGGAGGAACTTCGGAGGAATTCCTGGAAGGAACTCGGAGGAAATTCCTGGAGGAACTTCCGGGAGGAATTCTGGAGGAACTTCCGGAGGAATTCCTGGAGAACTTCGGAGGAATTCCTGGAGGAACTTCGGAGGAATTCTGGAGGGAACTTCGGAGGAATTCCTGGAGGGACTTCGGAGGAATTCCTGGAGGAACTTCCGGAGGAATTCCTGGAGAACTTCGGAGAATTCCTGGAGGAACTTCGGAGGAATTCCTGGAGGAACTTCGGAGAATTCCTGGAGGAACTTCCGGAGGAATTCCTGGAGGAACTTCGGAGATTCCTGGAGGAACTTCCGGAGAATTCCTGGAGAGACTTCGGAGAATTCCTGGAGGAACTTCGGAGGAATTCCTGGAGGAACTTCCGGAGGAATTCCTGGAGAACCTGGAGGAATTCCTGAGGGAACTTCCGGAGGAATTCCTGAGGAACTTCCAGGTTCGGGAACTGGAGAATTCCTGAGGAACTCGGAGGAATTCCTGAGGAACTCCGGAGGAATTCCTGAGGAACTTCGGAGGCTAGGAACTTCCGGAGGAATTCTGGGAACTTCGGAGGAATTCCTGAGGAACTTCCGGAGGAATTCCTGGAGGAACTTCCGGAGAATTCCTGGAGGAACTTCCGGAGGAATTCCTGAGGAACTTCAGGAATTCCTGAGGAACTTCCGGAGGAATTCCTGGGAACTTCCGGAGGAATTCCTGAGGAACTTCCGGAGAATTCCTGGAGGAACTTCCGGAGGAATTCCTGGAGGAACTTCGGAGAATTCCTGAAACCGGAGGATCGCAGGAGACTTCGGAGAATTCTGGAGGAACCGGAGAATTCCTGGAGAACTTCGGAGGAATTCTGGAGGAACTTCCGGAGGAATTCCTGAGAACTTCGGAGGAATTCTGCGGAATGGAATTCTGGAGAACTTCGGAGAGAATTCCTGGAGGAACTTCCGGAGAATTCCTGGAGCTCGAGGAATTCCTGGAGGAACTGGAGGAATTCTGGAGGAACTCCGGAGGAATTCCTGGAGGAACTTCCGGAGGAATTCCTGGAAGAACTTCCGAGGAATTCTGGAGGAACTTCGGAGAATTCTGGAGGAACTCGGAGGAATTCTGGAGGAACTTCGGAGGAATTCCTGGAGAACCGGAGGAATTCCTGGAGAACTTCGGAGGAATTCCTGGAGAACTTCCGGAGAATTCCTGGAGGAACTTCGGAGGAATTCCTGGAGGAACTTCCGGAGGAATTCTGGAGGAACTTCCGGAGGAATTCTGGAGGAACTTCCGGAGGAATTCCTGGAGGAACTGAATTCCTGGAGGAACTTCCGGAGGATTCCTGGAGGAACTTCGGAGGAATTCCTGGAGGAACTTCCGGAGAATTCCTGGAGGAACTTCGGAGGAATTCCTGGAGGAACTTCGAGGAATTCTGGAGGAACTTCGGAATTCCTGGAGGAACTTCGAGAATTCCTGGAGAACTTCGGAGGAATTCCTGGAGGAACTTCCGGAGGAATTCTGAGGAACTTCGGAGGAATTCCTGGAGGAACTTCGGAGAATTCCTGGAAAGGGAACTTCGGAGGAATTCCTGAGGAGACTTCGGAGGAATTCCTGAGGAACTTCCGGAGGAATTCTGGAGAACTTCCGGAGGAATTCCTGGAAGACTTCGAGGAATTCGGAGGAACTTCGGAGGAATTCTGGAAGGAACTTCCGGAGATTTCTGGAGGAACTCCGGAGGAATTCCTGGAGGAACTTCGGAGGAATTCTGGAGCTTCGAGGAATTCCTGGAGCTTCGGAGAATTCTGGAGGAACTTCCGGAGGAATTCCTGGAGGAACTTCGGAGGAATTCCTGGAGGAAACTTCAGGAGGCCTGGAGGAACTTCGGAGGAATTCTGGAGAACTTCGGAGGAATTCCTGAAAGAACTTCGGAGGAATTCCTGGAGGAACTTCGGAGGAATTCCTGGAGGAACTTCCGGAGGAATTCCTGGAGGAACTTCCGGAGAATTCCTGGAGGAACTTCGGAGGAATTCCTGGAGAACTTCGAGAAGATTCCTGGAGGAACTTCGGAGGAATTCCTGGAGGAACTTCCGGAGGAATTCCTGGAGGAACTTCGGAGGAATTCTGAGAACTTCGGAGAATTCTGGAGGAACTTCGGAGGAATTCCTGAGGAACTTCGGAGGAATTCCTGGAGGAACTTCCGGAGGAATTCCTGGAGGAACTTCCGGAGGAATTCCTGGAGGAACTTCCGGAGGAATTCCTGGAGAACTTCCGGAGGAATTCCTGGAGGACTTCCGAGAATTCCTGGAGGAACTTCGGAGGAATTTGGAGAACTCCGGAGGAATTCCGGAGAACTTCGGAGAATTCCTGGAGGAACTTCAATTCCTGGAAGAACTCGGAGGAATTCCTGGAAGACTTTCGGAAGAATTCCTGGAAACTTCGGAGGAATTCCTGGAGGAACTTCCGAACAGTTCGAAGGAACACGGAGAATTCGAAGGAACTCAGAGAATTCCGAAGGAACTTCCAGAGAATTCCGAAGGAACTTCAGAATTCGAAGGAACTCAGAGAATTCCGAAGGAACTTCAGAGGAATTCGAAGGAACCAGAGAATTCAGAAGGAACTTCAGAGAATTCGAAGGAACTCAGAGAATTCGAACTTCCAGAGGAATTCGGAACGAGGAATTCGAAGAACTTCAGAGGAATTCGAAGAACTTCCAGAGGAATTCATGGAGGAATCTTCGGAGGAATTCCTGGAGAAATTTCAGATGAATTCCTGGAGAATTTCCAGAGGATTCCTGATATTTCAGAGGTCTGGAGGAATTTCAGAAATTCCTGGAGGAATTCAAGATTTCCTGAATATTCAGAGGATTTCTAAACTCAGGATTCCTGAAAACTTCAGAGGATTTCCTGGAAAAACTTCCGGAATTCCTGAAACTTCCTTGAGAACTTCAGAAGGTACTGAGCACTTTCGAAGGAATTCTGAAGACCTCGAAGGAATTCAAGGACCTTGAAGGTATTCTGAGGACCTTTCGAAGGTATTCCTGGGACTTCAGAGAGTACTTCGAATGGAATTCTTGGTACTGATGAAATTCATTGAGACCTTCAGAAGAATTCTTTGAACTTCGAAGGAATTCCTGAGGACTCAATTCTGAGACTAGGAGATCCTGAAGTACCTCAGGGATTCTAGGATTTTCTGGAAATCGGAGGAATTTTCAGACAAATCTCGATGAATTTCCAGAGAAATTCGCAGGAACTTCAAAGAATTTATTGATGAACTTCTCAACGAACTTGTGGAGTAACTCCTGATTAATTCATTGAGAAATTCTGAAGTAATTCCTGAGCAATGTTGCGCTGAAACTGTTCAGCCACCCACGCCGCCGCGATCATCAACGGCGACGCCGTCACGCGACAGTGGCGGGCTTCTGAATGCGACAAACCTAATATGTTGCTCGAATTTATCTCCAAAGAGTATCTTTGATCGCTAATCATTTAGATAGTTGTCATCTAACATATGTTATGCTACTGAAGTACTACAGAGCCCAACTTGAATCTAGGGCAATAACAGCGTCCACATTCTAACATTACAGAAGTCAATTTCATATTTGCGCAGCTAAGCGCAATTCCACACTACCCATCGAGAAGTAAATTAAAATAGATTTTAATACATGATACCAGTTCGATCTGAATCTGTTCCGAAAAGTTTACAAATTTCCATTTTCCATACCTTTTATTGGAAGACGCCTTCATCAAAAATGTAAAATTTAAAAATACGATGCTCATGAAAAAATGAAATAAACAATTTTGGACCTCCACCACTGTGCGCAACCGCCGCTAGCTGAAAATTATTTATCACGGCACCGCCGGTAAAATTTCTATCGGCCCTCAGGTCTAACGTCAATACAACTTAGATACCAGACAATTGAGTAAGACAATTCTTGGAGTCTGAGGAGAAATGGGAGCTATTGGACTTAGAACTGACTAATCAAAGTGATGCGATTCCATCTAAACATATTGACCTACGTATACACAAGCTCCGATGCTCGTTGGAAGCAGCTCGTAGCATGTTTTATGTGAAACTTGGAGCATATTATAATCCTGAACTGGTTTTCTTGATTGCATTAAACTGGGAACCGGCCGTGACATGTTGTTTACGGACTACAAAATGTTATGAGAATGGGAGATCTGCGGAAGTTTTGAAATTGGTTCTGAAGTACGATATAAAACTCTGATACAACAACAACGATTGTTATTTGGGAAATGAGCTATGGCATTGGCAATTGTTAAACCTCGTTTGTAACCTTAGATGGACTGTATGTGCACTTACTAATTTACTGTTCAACATTGCACTGAGGCGATTAGAAGATCTGCGTGAAAAGGAACGACAATATCATCACTCGTCAATTCTACCAAGACAAAGTATATGTTTTTGGCAAATATGGTTTCTTTGACATACGTATTTTAGGTTGGGCTATTGGAAGTACTATCATGCTCTCCCTCGTCGTTTGAATCATTGTTTAAGAAAGTAATAGAATACCAAATTCAATAGGGTTACGGATGGAATTCCTGGCAGGTCGTATTTCCGGCACAGGTTCAAAACCAAAAATAAACACAATTTTGCCGATATTCCGCAATTGCGGATTTAAACTTATCGAAGCGTAACTGCCAGAAATACCTTCGATACCTTTCTGTAGTTTTCAAAGCAGTTCGGTGCAAAACTTGTAATACACTCTTTCTCCGATTCTTACGTGTTAATTTGTTTAACATCTCATTTTGCTATCAGATCATGATTTGTTGCTGTTGAGCTATCGCCATTTGCTCGGGTTCTTGGCGGTTGACCGATTGAAATTCTACAATCGACTTCGCCGTATCGCTCCCAGAATGGTTATGTTGTGTGATCTCGAGAGCGTAAAATTGAATTTATATTCAAATTTGACATGCCTCTCCGAATCGGAATGAATTTTAAAGCGAAAATAAAATATGCGGTAGCTTCTTTGCCTTATCTGGCAATTTCCTGCATCACCATCATCACATCATCCCGTCTTTGTAGTCTTCTTTGTCCAAAGCGCGGACGGAGGATGCAAGTGCGCGTGGGAGGGCGACAGTGAATCTGACAGCTTCTTCTCGGTTACCCCAGGCTGGTATCTGATCCAGTGATGCCATGACTGTGAGGGTGACGCGTCGTTGTTTGGGTCGTCTGCGGGTCAGGTTGGCAGTGCGAGCGAATGTGGGAGTGAGAACAAACGACATTATGTGGGTATAAAAACGGCACTTTCTCCGGCCCGAACCCCGGCACTGGATCAAAACCACAAGCCCAGACCACATGAACAAAGTAATATAATCTTGAAGTCTATTTTATGTATATTGCATGCAAAGCTCCGCGCCTTTTTCCGGAATTGGATTCACTTTTGGAGGTGTTTAAAGCATAAACAACGGACAAACAGCGACCAGATTGCAGAAAACGGATCCGACAAAACAGCCGGAGGAAGTTGGACGGGCAAAAAACTCGACCAAAGAGTCAAAGACAAATAAAAATGTAAAACAACGAAGCTTTAATTTAAATAAAATGGAATTTGAGTGAAAACGCTCCTCTCGAATTGTACTACAGAGGTATGTCTTGTTTATGGTTTTGAATTGAATAAAATCATTTAGAAAAAAACAAATAAACATATTCTGAAAACAGATTGATGTTTTACATTATTTTACAATATTCTGTTGGCTCAATGTTAATAACACAATAAACCCAACTGATTGACCACATGAACATATAAATTTCAATATTTCCTCTGCAATACCTTACATTCTTGACGGGATGCATGCCCATTTATGTTGGAAAAGTTGTCGCGTTGTGTGTCCTGTTTCCAACTCAACGCGCTTCAATACCGTTCACTCATATCGCACCCTTCCTCAGCGGTAGGCAGTAGACACGCCGGAAGCGTGGCGTTCATTTGGATGGTAGTGCAGGCTGGACGTTCTAGGGTGCACAATTTATGTTCCTTGTGTGCTCTTTATCCCCCTCCCCAGCTCAACGGGCCCTCGCCAGTTAAGCGAGTGAATCTGACACGGCCTCACGGGCAGCCACCAAGCGACCCACTGAGAGCAGCTTCCTAAGCGAGCTTTAAGTGAAATGTCAAGTATGAGCTCCGAGTCCGTTCTTTTTTTTTCCTGTGGGAAATTTTTTACTCAATGAACAAAGTTTAGCAATAAAATAAATACTCCTAACGAGGACCGGAGACCGGAGAAGCGGTCCTGCTTTTGTCTTTTGTTGTTCTTATTTTATCACTCATTGGTTTGTCTGAGCTGATGAGGAAACTATCTCCATTCAAATGGAGTTGGTATTGTAGCTGTAGTACTCTAAGGGAACGTAATTCGGAGATTTAATTTTACTTGTTGAATTGCTTTTAATTTGCCTTCGTTGAAACCAATCAGTGAGAGTTGCGGCTTAATTGTTCTCAGCACGTTTTACCACTTAAAGTGGAGTTTTAATGGTAAATGTGTACGACGCCGTCGACCTTTTTTAGCATCAGGATGCCGCCGATGTTTTCGAATAACAATACAGATCTATGCTATTTAGAATTTACTGGCTGACCCAGCAGATGTTGTTGGATTGTTGCCGCGACTGGAGACACCATGGAAGTCGTGGATGATAAGGCAGACCATTTGATTCAAACTCCTGGACAATTTGGAGCCATTGCAACATCTCATTTTCCAGTATTTGAGACACAAGTAAAATACATATGCTTGGTGGACATAATTGGATTGATACTGCGATTGGGGACATCATGGAAGTCCATTTGATCCAAACTCCAGCACAATTTGAAAATCCTACGACATCCCGTAGGTTTGGGATTGAAACGAAAATGGAAGACATATACTCGGAAAACATAATTGGGTTGTTACCACGGCTTGAGACATCATGGACGTCGTCGTTGATTCGGTAGATCATATGATTTGAAGTGCAGCACAATTTGACAACATCTTATCTTCCAGGATTTGAGACACAAATGAACAACAAATACTCGGAGGACACAACTGGGTTGAAAACGCAACCTAAGACTACTACAGACTATGATTGATTCGTTAGATCATTTAATCCCAATCCCAGGAGAGGTGTGCGGGAAAATGATTGACAGGGGCGTCATCACTGTTTGCTGCCCTTTGAGTTACCTGAAATGTCTACAACAATTAATGGGGTGGTTGCTGTACATCATCAATTATCATAATCCACACTATTTTGAGTTCTCCCTGCCACACTATTCAGACCAATCCAAAGGTGCAACTCGGAAATATACGCATTCCTCGACGACCGATCATTGGCTTTCAGTTGCAAATGCCCTAGGAGTAAGGAATCATTGCGAATCATTGACATCGTAATTAATAAGAAGACAGAAAGAGTTAAAACTATATTCGACGTAACGACGAAAGTGGACGAAAGTGAATTCTATCCTGCTCAAAGCTCCGGATCTCCTAGGGCCGTTATTATCGGTGATACTCCTTTACCGGGAACGCTAAGTGGCAGTGTCAGCGGACATTAAAGAAAATTTTAATCCGTGAAGAAGACCCAGATGACCGATGAGCATCAAGGAATCTGATGTGGCGTCAACTCATCGGTGATTCCATGATTTCCACGAAAAGAGGAATGTTACAAACGGTGATTAGCATGTACAGCGCTTTTGGACTGGCAGCGTCGTTAATTGTCCACGGTAAAATCCTGATCGAAGAAATGTGGCCGCATGGATAGAATAGCTCAAAAAATGGATGGTCTTCGTATTTCTAGAACCGAAAAGTATGAACAATTCGACATTGTTGTTTCAAAATGGCGAAAGTCGCAAACGTAAACATTTACATCTTCTGCCGATTTTAGAAAGATTAGAGACTTCTGACGGTATGTTCCACATCCGTTCGGTAGAAGGAGCGGAGCTCTACCAGTTCCAAGTGGTTGTTACCTGAGAGCGGTCCTAGTTGTTGAGGAGTTTGCAGGAAAAGGCATTGTTTACGTTTGCGACATTGACCCTTATGAAACAACCGTGTCGAATTAAGAGCTACACGTGTACGTCGACACAAGCAATCAGGCCTTCGCAGCAAAAACCACTTCATGTGTGAATTATTATTGATTGATATGGAAATGCTAATATCATCTTCCAAACTTGGTCGTACATGTTCATGATAGAATTAGAGGCGAAAGTATAGAGAATTGATAGTTCCGTTAGGATACGGCAGGCATGAAGAATGTTTTTATAGAAGTCGATTTGAAAGCGAGCGGAGGGCAATATTTGTGATGGCACATATCGCACGACCTTCCTTCTGCCAAGCTCCCGTATGAAGGGGGAGGGAAGAATATCAGTGTGGAAGCTGAGGCCAGTGGAGATATATCAGCTTCCACACTGATATTCTTCCCTCCCCCTAGATATATCGAGTAGTATGTAAATACGGCAGGTCTATATTTCAAAGAGGATAGTTTGTTCATATGATTGCGTTAAATGCATTCTAATCATAATCACAGATAAAATATGTATATGCATTGTTTTTCAACATTGATTTACTTTGAAACATCTTCTAAGTTTCCGAGAATGACTTCATGTAAATACTAATGAAAATAAATCAATTTTACCCGGAGAATTAAAACGGCTTAATTCCAAAATAAAGGTAAAAACTTCATCAGCAGAAATCGACAAGGAAATCGATATTTGTGGTGTTACGCATCCCGTTTCATCCACAAAATCTCGGGGAAAGACAAGGTAAAAAAATAAAAACTCTCTTGGCAAGCGACCTCCATGTAGGGTTACTGCTCCTGGACTTCATCTCATAGCTCCTATATTGGTCTCACGAAAAACAAAGCAATGAAAAGATATTTGGTTTGTTTATTATTTTTATGATTTTTTTTTCAGTAGTGAGCACGCATATTAGCAGAACGAAACGTCGAAATTGGTGCCGTATTTCTTTGTTGAGTTGATGATTTTGATGGTAATAATATAAACGCTACTATTCAGCAAAATTCATTCAGATTCATCTACCGGTGATTAAAACACATTTTTTCAAATGGAGGAGTATTCTAGACATACTATTTTCATGACTGATCAGTGTAAATAGAATAATAGTTATTTATATGAACGGTACATCTGAACAAATCCCTGCTTGTATGAAACAAATTAATTTGAAATAAAAATTACTGTAGCATTTTACCCGCAATTAAACAGAGCCGCAGAGATTTTAAAAATAAGAAAAAATATTTCCGAATAACATTTAACTCGAATCGGCTGAGATGTATCTTTAATTTCAGTCATAGGGTATCTGTTCCTATATCAATAACAATAAGGCTATGCGCCTATGAAATGCATTGATTTCTCACCCAATAATCAAGAAACCAATAAACAAGCTCGGCTCACGTAATTTTTAATTGAGAACAATTTGGTTACTTTAAAAATGAAATTATTATCACATTATAGAAGTATTTAGCTAAAAACATCATCACCGCTATGCACCTATTTCAATAACATTCAAAAACAGTTAATCCTATGCCTGTAACTATATCAATCATACTGTTTCTAACATAGAATACGCACACTATTACTTGTGTGTATACGTAACGATATGATTTCAGTGATGCCGAATTCTTCAATGTTTTGTATTTGAGTTAAAAAATAATTACAAAATTGCAGTTTTTGTTGTAGTTTTCCAACTTATCAGTTTAATGTTATGTATGGCATAGCTTATCTTTTCGATAAACCTCATTTTACAAACATAAGAGTTGAATTTCACAATGAAAGTTCATTCAAGCATTTTTGAAATAAAAAGCTATGTCGGCAACCCTTGCAGATACTGCACGCCATGTAAACAGTTTGGAATACGGACAAGGATAATTGAGACGTTGTTCGAAAGAAACCTATATCAAACTATAGGAAATTGCGTTGGTTTTTTAAATATAATCATATTTTTAGTGAAAATGTGATGTGCTTTATGTGTTGTGAAGTGAATTTCAATAGGAATCAATTGTTTTAGCTAGAAAATGAGTGGTAAACAATGTCGTAAAAACAGATGTTTCTGCTAGTAGTAATCGAGCAGTACATCAAACCAACAGTTCAGAGGTAGGTAAATGAAAATAAAAGTGCTTTATAATTTTATCTTTAGATAATTTGATTCTTGTGAATTAAACATTACTTAAACAAAATCTTGAATAATATTCCAAACATTCAAGAATGTGTTCCATCCATTATTGTGTACAAACGTTGTGAGAAATTGTAATTAAATTGATTTTTTTTTATTTGGTTTTATCGACGGTTAGGATTGATATACGGGCTGTTATTAATATGGGAACAGATACCCTATATATATATATAACTACATTGTTTTCACTTTAACTAACGAACGGGCTACTGAACCCGAAATAATGCTTATTTTGAAATAAAGAACTGGACCTCATTTCTGCTTTATTCTACGTATTTTAATTATTTTCCTTAATGTATATTAAAGAAACTGCAAAAAAAAAAGTTAAAATTATTTGCAAATAAGACACGAACGTGTTTGATGGCTTACGTTCCAATAATGTTGCGAAAATAAACTATCAGAAACATTCACCGTTTTCTGGTGGGAATTAAACATAATTCCTATTTTCTCGAAAACGCACAAAGTGCACTACCCGTGCTCTTCAAAGGGTAGTGCAGCCGTTGAGTCGCACGCAGTTGTGAGAGCGCGTGCACCTTCGGCTCCGTAGCTCGCAAGATTTGAGAGTCGCGCTCCCGAAGCTAGGAGCAGCACCAACATTTTTCGCACCTCTCTGAGTATTTAGACAATCCCTGCATATGAGACTAGCTCAACTCGACTCAACTCATTCCTTTCGTACCATGTGAGACTGACTTGGATGCTCACCCACACTCCTCTGCCACGCCGCGGGGTATCAGTAGTCGTAGGAACCAACATTCCTGCGCTACTCCCAGCGCGGCGTGTGCAGTCCATACATACACCTATTTATTCACACTTCTGCCATGCTTCGAGGTGACGATCTCGGTTGCCACCCGCTGCGCCATTACCTCTGCATGGGCAGACCATTCACACACTTCTTCGCGTTCGGCACTTTCGCTCTAACTAACCAATCACAAGTTAGTCATGCTTGTCGATTGTTGCTCGGCGCGCCAGATTCTCTGCAAGCTGCAGGCAATCTGAGTGGTTGCAGTCGAGACTGCGTTCCACTTCTCCACCGCTTGACACATCCTTTGGATAAGATTATCCGGAGTTGTGTCCCGGCCGCAAACGTCTAGCATTGCTCTTCTTTCGACGTCGAAACGAGGATATACGAACAGTATGTGCTCTGCAGTTTCGTCAACACCTGGGCAGTCAGGGCAGACGGGGACCTCCGCGTGCCCAAACCTGTGGTGGTACTGTCGGAAACAGCCATGGCCTGACAGGAATTGTGTCAGATGGAAGTGAACCTCCCCATGGGGTTTCCCCTCCCAGCTTGATATGTTAGGAATCAGCCGGTGGGTCCACCTACCTTTCGAGGAGTTATCTCACTCGCGCTGCCATCTGGCAACCGAAGTCACCCTGGTACGCGCGCGGGCTCCTCTGGTGCCACGTAGGTCAAAACACTCCTCGTCCTCCCGAATGACCAGCCCGACTGGCATCATACTCGCTATCACGCAGGATGCGTCGCGCGATACCGTGCGGTAGGCCGATATCACCCTGAGACACATCAAGCGGTAGGTGCTCTCCAGTTTCTGCAGGTAACTGGTTACCCCCAGTGCTTTTGCCCAGGACGGGCCCCCGTTCCTAAGAACAGATGCGACAACGCCTGCCAGTAGCCTACGTCTACTGGCGCACACCTTGGAGCTGTTGGACATCATCCTCGATAATGCCGCCACAGCAGTCGAAGCCTTCTTGCACGCATATTCGACATGGCTACCGAAGGTAAGCTTGTCGTCTATGATGACCCCAAGAATCTTCAGACTCCGCTTTGAAGTGATCGCGACGTCTCTCACGTGTACAACTGCATGTTGTGCCGACTTACGGTTGCTGACGATAACCACCTCCGTCTTATGTTGAGCGAGCTCAAGGCCTCTCGCACTCATCCAGTCCGCCACAGTGCTGATCGCGTGTTCTGCGGTTAGCTCTACTTCGGGGATTGACTCCCCGTAGACCTCTAGGGTTACATCGTCAGCAAAGCCGACGATATTCACACCAGGAGGGAACTTTAGCTTCAGAACCCCGTCATACATCAGGTTCCATAGTACCGGGCCCAGGATTGACCCTTGCGGGACTCCTGCGGTAATAGGAACACTTTTCTGACCGGCATCGGTCTCGTATAGCAGCACACGGTTCTGGAAGTAGCATTCCAAGATCCGGTACAGTCCCACCGGTAGGCTAAGCCGGTGTAACGAGAGCGCGATGGCATCCCAGCTTGCGCTGTTGAATGCGTTCTTCACGTCCAGTGTCACCATCGCACAGTATCGAATTCCTCGCCTTTTCCGTTGGATCGCTACCTCTGCAGTCTTGATGACTGAATTGATAGCGTCCACCGTGGACTTACCCTTCCGAAAACCAAACTGGTTACTCGACAGGCCATCCGTACCCTCTGCGTACGGGGTGAGCCTGTTGAGGATGATCCTCTCGAGCAGTTTACCCGTCGTGTCGATCAGGCAAATTGGTCTGTACGCCGATGGGTCACCCGGAGGCTTCCCGGCCTTCGGCAGCAGTACCAACTTCTGCCTTTTCCATCTCTCAGGGAAACAACACTCATCCAGGCATCTCTGCATAGCTAGCCTGAACATGTTCGGGTTCGCTATGATCACTGCCTTGAGTGCACTGTTTGGAACTCCATCGGGGCCTGGAGCTTTGTTCATCGCAAGGGTGTTAGCCACTACGAGTAACTCTTCGTTCGTCACCGGAGACACTATTTCGGCCACACTCCCAGCGCCTTGCAGCGCAGGAGGAGGCCAGGGACTTGTGGCTCGGGACGGGAAGAGTACTTCGATAATCCTCGCCAACCGGTCCGGTGACCGTTCGGGGGGTGAAGAGCCCCCTTTGGTCTTGGCCATCACGATCCTATAGGCGTCACCCCACGGGTTCGCATTGGCACCCTCGCACAGGTTGTCGAAGCACGCTCTCTTGCTGCTCTTGATGGCCTTGTTAAGGGCCAGTCTCGCAGCTTGAAACACTTCCCGGCGGACCGCTCTTTCCTCCTCAGTGCGGGCTCGTTGCGTCCTACGTCTAGCCTTGAAGCAGGCTGATCGTAGGGCTGCAATTTCGGCACTCTTTCTCTCTTTGGCAGGGCTTTCCTCGGCATAGTAGCGTCGCACGCGCATGATAGGACAGCTATCAGCGCATCCCCGCTTAGACTGTCGGTGTTGGCCTCCAGTCCCAGGGCCGCGGTGAAAACTTCGCTGTCGAAGTGATTGGTCTTCCACCCACGGACCTGACAGGGATCACCCGCCCTCGGACGCTGCACACCATAGTTGATCTTGAAGCGAATTGCTAGGTGATCACTATGGGTGTAGCCCTCGTCTACCCTCCAGTCCAGGTCCGAGACCAGACTGGGGCTGACAAACGTTACATCTACCCATGACTCGGCCCCATTCCTACGGAATGTGCTACTGGCTCCGTCATTGACAAGCACTGCGTCGAGTTTTGCAAGTGCCTCGAGTAACGCTTGTCCCCTCTGATTGGTGCAGCGGCTGCCCCATTCCACTGCCCAAGCATTAAAGTCTCCCGCTATAACGAACGGGCTCCGACCTACTAGGTCGGCCGATAGCCTGTCGATCATCTGGTTGAACTGTTCCATTGGCCACCTTGGTGGGGCGTAGCACCCCATTGATCTTGGCTATCGCGACACCCTCCGCGGAGGAGTGTACAACCTCTTGAACGGGGTACCTTCCCGTTGTGCAGGTTGCCGCCGACCTAGACCCGTCCGCCACCCAGTTGCCATTGCCGGCAGGGACGTTGTACGGGTCGGACAGGAGGGCGACATCGATCCTCGACTCCGAGACCGCCTGCCACAGCAGTTGCTGGGCAGGTGCACAGTGATTCAGATTCAACTGTGTTACTTGCACGGCTTTTTCCGATTGGCTTCTCCGAAGGGACACGCAGGCCCGCCCATAGCATGGTTCCGGGCCTGCTTCTTACTGGCGCAGATAAGGCACCTAGGTGCCTTGTCGCATTCCTGCGCCTTGTGTCCCTCCTCGCCGCAGCGACGACACATCTTGCTTCGGTCTGGGCCCTTGCAGTCATAAGACTTGTGCCCGGACTCAAGGCACCGGTAGCACCTGTCCACTGAAGGTGGCTGGAGCACGCTTACTGGGCATACTGACCAGCCGATCTTCAGCTTCCCTTTCTCAATGACCTTTTTGGCGTCAGCCGCCGGTAGTCTGAGATAGGCTACCTGCGTGCCAAAGAATCCCCCTCTTAGACGTACAGAGGACCGCTCAACCTCTGTGCCGCACTGCTCTTTGACGGCAGAGACGACGTCTTCCGCGGTCGTGACCTCATCCAGCTGCTTACACTGGAGGGTCACTTCCGCACCCAACGACCTGACCTGAACGCCGTCACCCAAGACCTCCTGGGCAAGCTTTTTGTAAGCCACCCCGCTGGATTGCGCGCCACGCTTCAGTACCAAGATCATTTCACCGTTCTTGGTACGTCTAACGCTGCGCACGTCCTGGCCCAGGGCCGATAGGCTATCGGCCGCTCGCTGCGATTTCAGGACATAGGCGTATTTGTCCTTGTCGGTTTCCTCCAACAAGGCCTCGCCTCTGTCTCTCACCTTCTTCGTAGGTCGAGGGGTGTTTGACTTCCGCACCCTACTGACCAGTTGCCAAGGATTCGCATCCCCTTCGGCGGGTACCGATGGCTGGCTGGGGCCAGCTTGTGGCTCAGCAACTTGTGCCTGTCTAGTGCCTTTCGCCTTCTTGGGCACACGCCCTTCAGGCTCCGGTATACTATCCAGGCGACGCTTCGCCATAATGGTAGCGCGTTTGGGTCGCTTCGTACTAGGCGTTTTCTTGCCCTCACTGGCCGTAAGGGCGGTCGCCTCTTTCACCGCAGTAACACCGCTAGGGGAGGAGAGGGCCTTGGTCTGCGTACCTTTGGCTACCTTCTCTGCTGCCGCTACACGCCTGATATAAGCGACCTGTTCTTGTCTTGCGACACGAACAGCTCGCCGGAGCACCAACAGGCTCTGCTTAAGCTCCTTGTTGGTGTTCTGCCTGCCGCTTACGAACTCGATGATCTCATCGAGTTGCTCGGCCACCACCCGTATCCCTGGTAGTGGCTCGTCAGGCGTGCAGGCAGGGCTACTCCCCACCACCACTGGAGACTCTTCGGTACTGCCAATAGCAGCAGCCGTCACTCCACTCGCCCCCTCTTTAATAGGGGACCTCGCTAGACCCCTTTTGGCAAAGGGGTCCGTCACCTCCAACTCCAAAGACTGGTTAGTTTCTGTTCAAAATAAAGTGTATTTTACTTGATATTAAGTGAATTTTACTTAATTTCAAAAAGAAATTACTTAATTTCCCACACTGAACCCCCGTTTTGAGTGAAAAGTACCTAATATTAGGGACTTTTTTCTAACCGTGTAGTGGCATTCAGCCGAAAGCCATTTGGCCGAATGCCACTAGGCCGAAAGTTGTTTGGCCGAATATCCTATTTGGCCGAACTGACCATTAGGCCGAAAGTCGTTTGTCCGAAAGGGTCATTAAGCCGAATTGATCATTTGGCCGAAAGGGTCATTTGACTGAAATGGTCTTTTGACCGAAATGGTCGTTCGACCGAATAGGACAATTTCGACATTTTTCCGAAAAGGTCATTTGGCTGAATAGGTCTTGTGAAAAGTGAAAAATTAGAAGTAAGATAAGATGAGTGTTTTATAAAAATCCAAGGCACTGTTCTGAATCCTCGTCCAAAAATACGTATTCTGGCAAAAAATACAAAAAAAAAACAGAAAAATCCACCTAGAGGTGATGGTGCCTTTCGCGTGTATTCTAAAACAAACACATAAAAACACATAAGAGTAACAAAAAAGCACATAAGAGATGGCAGAATTGGACTTTAGGGAGATAGATTCAGTTATTTCCATCAATTCACATTAATTTGCGTTCATTTGAATGCATTGCAGTAATTTTTTTTTTCGATTTTGATTTTTTTTACAAGTGGGAAAAATGGGGAGAAAACAATGTTTTTTTTAAATAACTCCGGAACGCAATGGTCAATTTGGCCAATTTTCAATAGCAAAAAATTAGGAAGGATTCCGCGTCGAATGCAATTATTTAAAGGCTATACACTCAGCGAACTGGTCTAGTGAAAATCATAACTGGTGCCTTATGAATCCTCGACTGATTATTCCACCAACAGTGCTTCTTATACGCAGTTACCTTCCAGAGTACTCAAGCGTCGATGACGTGTGGTCTACATACCGGCCTCCCGACCCAGACGTTCATGGTTCGAACCCAGTCTGCCGAACTTTACTTTTTTCAAATGAAAATCATCATTCATAAGGCAATATATTGAAATTCATACCGATTCCTTGTGGCAAATTTCCATAAGGCGTTTGATTGAAAATCATACGTCCATTTTCCTCAGTGTAGGATCACTCCAAAACCGAACTTTTGATAGAAGGCTCGGAGACCCATAGTGTTATATACCAACCGACTTAGCTCGACGAATTGAGGTGATGTCTGTATGTGTGTAGAGTAGAGTGGGGCAAGAGTGCGCGTGGGGTAAGAGTACGTTTTCGATTTTTTGAAGTAATAACAAAAAGATAAATTAGCAGCACTGCATCAGTTTGACAGGTATTCTGCCCAACTATTATCATGTGTAATTGTGAGCGATTTGAATAAACCAAAACGAAGATATGGAGTTAGATAATTTTTTGGTCAATTTGCTAAAAATAATAATTGTGTTTTCACAACTAGTATTTCATTACCATATATACGTTCAATCAGGTGAACATTATACCATTTCGATAACCTATTGTATGTGTGTGTGTACAAAAATATGTAAAACACACTTTTTTGTACTTAGCCTTATCCAATTTGCTTGCAACAGGTTGCAAGGGTCTCCCCTTGGAAGAAAAAAAATTCAAAATCGAAACTTTTTTTTTCAAAAACTGCTGCAATACATTCTAGTAAGCTCCAATAATCTATTTCCCTAAAGTGCAATTTTGACCTCTCTTATGTGCATTTATTGTTACATTTTATAATACACGAGAAAGGAACCATCACCGCTAGGTAGATTATTCTGGGTTTTTTTTCTTTTGTTTGAGAAACTGCACGCACTTTGAAGATCAATCATGGAGTATGTCGTGCTTGCAGCTTTTGTACTGCAAGTTTCCAAGGGGAATGAGTTTTGCCAAAAACTATTGATCTGTATCGAAAAAATATATTCCATGTAGCAGCTCAAGTTAAACGATTTGAAAAAAAAGTGGTAATATAAAAATTAGAAACGGGAATGTTTTAGTTATCAATCTTGTCGACTCTGGATATTTTTCACAAGTTCTTAGATCAGATGCACCAAGTATGAACCAATTTTAGACCGATAATAGATTTTTATCGAATATGGATAGAGAAAAGTTGATAAAAACCAATAACAAAAAGTGAATTGAAAACCGTTTTACTTTGTTGATCAAAGAAAAAGTCACCAGGTTCTTACGGCCCTACATATGCAGTATTATTGAAAAGCTCTGATAGTGGTAAGCACGATATTCTTCAAATTTTTATCTCCTACTTAGGTAGAACAGTGTTACTGAAACTGTATTATGAATGGTGGAATCTTACGAAATATCCATTAATTACGTAACGCAAAAATTTGCCACTTTCAAAATCCCCTCCCACCTTGTATGATGCATCCAAAAAATTTGTATGGATTGTAACACTTCGGGTAAACCCCTTCCCCCTCTAAGCGTTACGTAATTTGTGGATGTTCTCTTAGCGGAAAATTCTCGTGTGACTGTCGTACATCAGCAGTGAAGTAAAAAATTTACGCTCACTTCGGATTAACGTTTGGTTGCTGTAAATGATTGGAAAGGTGCATTGTTTTTCGCAGATTTTCCACCAGCATTTTATATAAAAGAAGATAGAATCCATAAAAATTTTCTACGAAGTACAAATCATAAACGCTTAGCGGTGGCAGAAATTTGAAGTTGGTAGCAGTTGACGATGCTGGATTAATAACAAAGAGACGCAGTGTAAAAATTGGAACAGTGCCTGGATGGAACATGTATTCAGTTCAAAACCAAGTTGGATCACATGATCACAAAGAGCAAGCAACGATGGGGTAGGGGGGGCGTAGAAAGGGCCGTAATATACTACGTCATTTATGGACGATCCCTTATTGAAAAAGATTTGTGGACTTTGAATCCGAAATAAATAAGTGTTAATGAATGAAAGCGACGCCACAGTTATTTTACAGATTTGATGATGAAATAAGATTTTCTATTAAAACTGGAACGGTCCTTTGCAGAAAAGGCTGGGGAAAATATTTTGATCATGTAATGTGGATGAACATTTTAGATAATATTATTCTTGGAATTCATATTTGAGAAAATGTTTATCTCAAATTGCACATGATTAAAACGACGCCATATCTGTTATAAATTCCAAAGTTTATGCGTGGTTTGAGTGAAAAACGTTTGAAGTTTGTGAAATATTTTTGTTAGTAACAAATCAGATATCTCATCGTAAACATCGACTTACCTTCATTTAAAAATAATTTACACCTTAGAATATCGCTAAGACCCACTCGAAGTTTCTCAAGCCAGTTCGTTTAGCACAATGTCGAAAAACGGGAATATATGTTTATAAATGGATGTGATAAATTGTTTTTGCATTCTCGCCCAGCAAAAGATATGTTATATCGGTTCTAAGTATCAATAAGATTCTTTTTACTGTATACATTCAACTTTGATCATTTCACGCTCAAGATTTTATTTCTACTTTCTACTACTGCCTTTGGCGAAATGAAACTATAGAACAACAAATGAAATCATATGTTATCTGTTGAGTTTTCGTTTGGTTTTAAACATTTGTAAAACTTCGCATGTACATGATCGGCGCACAGCGTGTCACCCTTTTACGAGCATCACTCGGTATGATCTCGGCATATCCCACAAATCCATTAACTAGAAACAGGGTTGGGCATTGTTCCACAAACTAGAACAAGCGCTGCACACATAAACTTCCAATGCATCATGAAATAACTTGGCTATGAGCTAAATAATTTTGCAAATTCCCTTCGGCAAGAGCGGACAATCGAGTCCAATGAAATCCTGTCATGTATTTTACGATAACAAAAGGAAAACCCATTGACAATTCCAACATCCTGTCCTCGCATTGTAATTTCCCAATGCCCAACGGGCTTCCTTGTCCCTTCCGATGCTCGTTTGCTCGACTGATCCTAGATTCTAGAACACATGCCACCGGCAGAAGTTCACCAGAATCCATCCGTCCAACAAGTCCACGATTCCCGACAAACTACGGCCCGGGGTGAGTGAGAGCACACAATACACGCTCCTGACACATCGATGTCAAATGCAAATTAAATTTTCACCACATCATCAAAATCTATAACGAAAACGGATTGATTGACAGCGAATGCATAGATCCCCGTTCCTCCCGCACCCAACCTCACGTACAATCTGGCGCTGACGACGCCAATGATGGAACAGAATTCTTTGGAGATAGCGGGAAGGAAAAAAAATCGAACAGAGCACAGAACGTGACATCGCTGGGCACCGCCCCCGCCAAGTTAGAATCTCTCATTCGTGGTGGGATATTTCCAGCTGGATGTTTATTCAATAAAGTGAAAATAATATTTCAACATCAGCATCGATTGGAACGATATGCAGGTAGATACAAGCCATACAGTCAACAGCAACAACAACAACAAAGCCGATGATGACTCCGGTTGTGAAATATATTTCTAAACCAGCAGAATACGATTTTTAATAACGATGTTCTTCCTTTTGCACTTCCTGACCCTCTGGCGGCACATCTTGCAGTCTTGCAGCCTCATCACTGATAGCTTTATCAACTCTCCGCGCCGCCGCGCCGTGTGTGTGTGTGGAACCTCTCGACATGGTTTTATATGAAATATATCTAAAATCTACATCTCAATAACGTGAACATATTTCCACTGGAAATGGGATTTTTGCCATTGGCTTTTGCTGTGTTCCACCCCATCTCTATGGTACAATGAATGGGACGATGCGGTTGGAGGCTGGCTGGCTGACTGTTCGGCGAGTGCCAGGTTCTGAATGAAAATGGCATATCATCGATCGATTGTGCGAAAGGCAATGTGTGTTGGTTTATGCTTTTTCTTGTCGCCTCGCTTCGTTTTCCACGCTTTGTTGTTACAAGACATTGTCTGGTGCCTTCCAGGGTGTGCTACAAGAAGATTATCTCCGTCGTGATAAAACGGCTGCAATGGCGCGTGTAACGCTGGAGCTATATCTAGTGCATGTGATGTGCAATTTGATGTAAGCTGTATGCTACACAAGTGACTCAAAAAGATTGAAGTCAAGAATAAGCTATATCTATTCGATATTCGATAATTATTACCGAACTTTCAATACTGTGTCACACGCTAAGCCACACCTACTCGAAACTGAGTCGAATTTGGCTCATTTTTGCTAAAAACGGGACAGCAAAAAGCTGAAAAGGAATTGCTTCGGGTATGTAGGGCACCGGCAGTGCGGACGTCATCCACCACTGGAACTGTCGGACCACCTCTTCAACATGAAGACGAAGTCGGCGCAATGCGCGAAAGCGTCCCCTGCGATAGCTGCCGGAAATTTCCTTCAGGAGTCAGGAGGATTCGAGTTAGGATGATGTGGCTCGACCGCCGAGGGATCGAGACAATGTACAATTAGACAAATATCAGTTTATTTGGTTCCGCCGTAACATAGATATTATTACACGTAACTTTCTCTCCGATAGTTCGCTTATAAATATGAGCTTATGGAAACGTTGAATCAAAGTGCTATCACGACCGTTCACATGAGTTGTTCTTATCATTTTTTATCATAAACGAGAAAGGCACCATTATAGCTAGGATTATTCTGTGTTTAATGTTATTGTTAGCTTTGTAAGTTTTTTCTACTCGTAATAGATATCTTCGTTTCGAATTTTTACCAGAAGCACCATGCTTACCCGTAAGTTGTAACAAGCATTGTTTGCAACTGTTAAGGACACATACTCAAGCTGTACAATGTGTTCGCAACTTTGTGAACTTACCTGCAAAAGAAAGAAAAGAAATATCAATAAACACATTTATTTCAAGAGAATGTTTTGATGATGTATGAAACTCCTGAAATTGTAAAACCCATCTTTCAACCATTGCCTTGATGACTCAAAAAATTTAGAGGGACTGTTCGCCGCAACAGCCTTTATAGTGTACACCCCTTAGTTTAATCATCGCTGGAATCACTGAAGACATTGAATCGCCTGACAACGACAAGGTGTCAAACGAGATGACATACAACTGATGAGATGAATTAGAGAAAAAGGAGCCGGGGATAAATACGGAAGCGTTGGACAGATTGGATAAAAGTTCTCGAGAAGTTGAGTGAAATGCGTATACCTCCGGGATATGATCCACAAGGCTTCAACACTTTGGAGCTGCGAATGCCTGAGCTCTTGCATCGACAAACACATGCAGCTCCAAAGTGTTGAAGCTTTGTGGATCATATACCGTTGGACAATCTGTCCAACGCTTGCCAATGTCCTCCGGAATCTAGTTGACCCATTCTGTCTTACTCCTCCACACATCTTGTATGTGGACTTTTCCATGGATTACAATCGCCGCTACCAAACCTAGAGAGTCGTAAATTCTCATACCTAAGCGAAGCATTTCCCTTTTCGTAGGAACCACTAAAACGTCTAGCTGATTACGTACTTTCCCGTCGAGCTGCAGTGAAAACGCGAACTTATCCTCCTTTTGAATCCACGCCATCCCCAACACTCGGTCGAATCCAATCTCCTTCTCCGACAGCATGGCTTTAATCGACTTTGGATTTACTTCACCTGGATTGTCTATGACTTTTTCGTCACAAGACATCCAATTGCGGATATGGAATCCTGCTCGACGGTACACCTCGATCACCTACTTCGCTACTTCAACCGCTTCCTTCACCGTATCGAAACTGTCTAGTCGTCCACATAGTGTCTCTTTCTTGTGGGGAATAAAGCCGGTGCTCAAGGACCGTCAGAGATTTTTGTTTCTTATTTTTCGAGGGCGTCTTCGTTCCGAACTGTAATATTCACTGATTAGTTCACTCTGCCTTCGTTCGCTTCACACTGGGTGCAGCCTTTATTCGTTGAAGAGATTGAGCTGGGAATTTTAGGCTTTTTACTTCGGTGGTGCTCGCTGTCGGTTCCACAAAAGGAACTCGGTCCGCAAATGGAACAGACAGCAACCACAAAATCAAAACAAGTTCCCAAGTCCTCCATTCACCGAATTCATGCTTCATAAAGGTAATCGTCTCTTTGTTGCTGTCTTACTCTGCACGCTCACTTCTCGAAATTTATGTATATTAGGCATAATGTTATTCATATACTCACTTAGAGGAAATTAAATGCTTTAATAAGGCTTTTTATCACGTGAATTTCTCGGTGAATAAAGTTGGGTGAAAAAAATCGCAGCGAACAAAAGGAAGTGGAAATCCTTGGTGGATGTGCAGGTTAGTATCTTCGTTCGGAAGTCACTGAAAAAGTCAGATGAAAAATGATGGTTATGACTTCCTTTGCTTTCACGCTACAAAATTATGTTGGTAGAGAATAAATTATGCATATTTTGTTTCTCTTTGACTGATTTTAAAAATATCTGCAGGTGTTACATACCACGAAGTATTATGGCATTTCACTGATCTGTACCGTGTAAGGAAGTTCTACTCATACCGACCGCCATGCCAACATAAATATTGCAGCTTCTAATACTCCAGGAATATCGATTTTTACCCTAATCACCTTTACATCAAAGTGCAAAATTACTTCTCAACAGCATCATCACACGGAGGAAGAGTTAAGAAGAAAACCTTCCACCACATCCGCATCGCATCAACTTTGTGCAAGAAACTTAGTTCCGAGGATGGGCAACTTCTCACCTTCCTGTTCCCCACTAGAACTTAATCATGTACTGCCGCAGCTCGTTACTGCATCTCGGAGCAGTATCAGGCCTTGCTGATGATGATGATGTGTGAATGAGTCTGGCAGTAAGCGGCCCTTCCGGAGGAAAATGATGAAAACCAGGTTGAAAGTTGGCTGGCTGATTTTCACCTTTCGGCTTAGAACCACCACCATCGTCATCACCACACCGTGCGCTGCTTCTGATGGCGACCCACAGTTGCCCTTCTATGTGTGCTTCCAAACCGAGCGCATGTGGGGTGGGTGTGGGTGTACCGAAGGTGTTGTAGAACAGGAGTGGAAGTTGTTAAATTTTTTCCTCGCTTGTATGGCGAACCGAAGTCTACGATGTGTCTGCCGCTACCAGCTATATAGAGCAAGTGTCATGTTTTCGAAGGATCTCGACGATGCACGGTGGAAAACATCTCAAATGGCTTAACAAAATCTAGAAAGACCTTTCAATATTTCAATTATTTATAGAGCAAAACAAGAATCTATTATGGTAATCGAAGCAAGAAACTTCAAACTTCAAACTTCACTATCTGAATCGCTTGTTGCGGTAAAATCCATTAACCTTAAGGTTTATACAAATCAAACTCTACCGAGAAACAGACGTCGATGGTGATGACGATAATGCCCCTCTGTGTTTGACGCTGGGAACGACCACAGCGAGATGTCGGTTTGCCAATCCATCAACTTTTGGAAGCTGAGCTGAGAGCATTATATGCTGTGGACGAGTTACGAGCCTTGGATCAGCATTGGAACGACGACCTGGTATTTATTAAATCAGAAAAATTAAGGTTATAGCGGTCACTTTTGGTTCGAAGCTGGGAAAGATGTAGATGAAAGCCACTGATGGGATGGAAATTTTCACGAGCAGTGGTTGATTGTTATTTTAACAAAGTTGCTAAGAAAGGATATGAATGGAACTGATGTTGCTCATGGAAGCACAAGTCAATTAGTTTGAATGGACATTTTCAATTGATGATGAATTACGCAAATGTTGCCATGTGAGTCAAATCTAATGATTTTAGTAATATATTTCGTATATAGCTGAGTTTGATGGCTTTCACCACATTATCAGTTTAGCATTAACCGGAAAGCACATTAGTCGAACAACCTACGAGACTACAGTGCTTAGTCTGTGACGTCTTGAGGTACGCCATAATATGGTGAACAGATTTCGCTTGGGAAATTTATGGACAGGATTGAGTCATTCTTCAGAATTCATCACGTACATCATCAAACATGCCATTTATGAGTGATGGTAATAGGGAGAAATGTTGGCATGTTCAGTTTTATATTCGTGTTTCTATTAGATATATTAGGGTGGTCGAAATGACTGACGCTTGCGCGTTTTGTTTGCGTCGTCGTTTGTCGATCTATTTTTGAAGAATATTTATTGCCTCCTAGAACAGTTCAGCTTGATCAGTAGTAGGGCAACGGTTCGGCACTTAATCTCATAGCTCCTATTTCCATCCCATCAAAAACAAAGCAATGAAAAGGAATCTGGTTTGTTTCTCATTTTAGTGATTTTTTTTCACCAGTAAGCACGCGTGTTAGCAAAAAGAATCGACAAGATTGGTGCTGTATATCTTCATTTTGCGATAAGATGAATATATGTTCAGTGGTGGAAACTGGAACGAATTCCCCTAGTTATCTGCTTATGCTATTACAGCGGTCAAACTATTTTCAAAGCTACCTTATTTTGTTCATTGTGTGTATTAGAGGAAAACAGTGCATCACACCCACCGGTAAAATTGCCTCACTCATAAAATTTCTCATATATTTTTTTGTAGGACATTTATGAACGAACATTAGGGAGAATGTTCGCAAACCAACCCCCTAAATGGCAGAGGTCATGACGGCGTGAAAAATGAAATTTCTGGCTAAGTTTTGTAGTTTATATTGTTAAGCATATGCGAAAAATTTCGTTTCGGGTGGCTCGAAACGAAATTTCGCGGAATTTGAGCATGGCGAAATCTGTTTCTTTGATTTCGTTTCGTTATACAAAAAAATCGCTAGAAAAAACTAGCTTTTAACGAAATTTTACGGAATTTCGAAACAAATTTAAACTTAAACCATACCTTCTCGTACGGTCGTGTATTATCAAATTTTTTTGCTGCACCGCTGAACAAAATCATAAAGTTGTTTTGAAAACACAATTTTATACAAATTTTTCTATGCGTACATAATGTTAAACCAATTCAATAAAAATTCCACGGAACAAAAATAAAATTTCGTTTCGCTTCGTGAAATTTCGTATTTAATGGACCTTGATTTCGTATCGTTTCGAAGTCTCGAAAGTAAATCTATATTTCGTTTCGTTTTGTTTCGAATCAACATTGACATTTTAAATTTCGTTTCGTTTCGTTTCGTCAGGGAAAAGTGTGTTATCGCATACCCTTATATATTGTAGTGGGGGCATTATTCTATATTTCCGAGGTGTGTGCGGAAATATAGGAGATATAGGGGGTAAAGTGAAAGTATACGTTTTCGACATTCTCAAAAATGGTCGGTCAACCGACCCCTCCCCATGTAGTCCAGAACCAACCTATATTTCCATGCAATTTAGAATAACGACAAACAAGAGTAGACATACTAACGACAGCGCCATCTACGAGAAAACCGGGAATCGGTATGGAGTTGATGTAGGGTAAGACGTATAATGTTCCCTCGCCCAATACATACATGTGAAATTTCTAGAAAACTAAAACATAATTAGTTGGAATTTCCATTATTCGTAACACCATCATACTATGTGAATGTGGAAGTATTTTTTTATTACATAAAGAAAATATTGGCAAAATTCAAAAAGTTTCGATGTAGCTTTCAATGTTTGTTTCTCACATTAATGAGCGACGCTTGTATACTTCCAAAACTTTTCTAGTAACATTTCATTTTTCCACTCTTGAAATGGTTTTCAAGATCAAATCAGAACTAACAATAAAACTCATTTTATACACAACCTTCTAGTGACCACTATAAGAATAAGATGTGGCAAGTGCCTCTAGATAACCACTATAAAACTCTTATAAGACTATTTAGAAAACCCCTTTAGACCACCCAAAAAAAAAAGGAATTTGGCTGCGGAAGTTGTCAAAAAAAATCTTCAAAAAAGAGAAAAAAATATACCGGAAAAATCATAACAAAGTGGACTGATGAAGTAAATCATGATGAGAATGTCAACAAAATAATATTTATCAAGGTTTATTTTTCAATATACTTTCTTTGAAATTCAGGGGCAGGGACTATGTCCAAGGGCAACGATCCCTCCCAGGCCATCTGCGAGTTGTGGCACCTGCCTGGATGTGGTGGGGTCTGACAGTGGGCCCTGTTAAACTTCTATAAAAGCTGCATGTATCCGCAAGTAGGCTCCGCCAAAGCGACCGTGTGCCGCTCAAAGCGCACAAGCAAATCCTGGTGGTGGGACTAACAGCCCTGACACGACGGCCCTCCGACGATACAGGAGGTTGCGCAGGCCCAATAAGCCTCTAAAACAACTATTACGAACGACATAGAAGATAATACGACTCGATACAATCGGCAACGACCTGGCGACGAATAAAGGATCACGATTGGAAGCTTGGAACATGGAACTGCAAGTCGCTAGGCTTGCAGGTTGCGATAGATAATCTACGATGAATTACATCCCGCAGCTTCGATGTCGTAGCGCTGCAAAAATCTGCTGGACGGGACAGAAAGTGTGAAAAACGGGCATCAGGCGGCTACCCTCTCAAAGCTGTAGCACCACGAGCTGGGAACCGGCTAGGTGCTGGGAAGATGCGCCAACGCGTGATTGGGTGGCAGCCAATCAGCAAGGAGGTAAGCTGAGGATAAAAGGCCGTTTCTTCAACTATGCATCATCAACGTGCACTGCCCACACGAAGGAAGATCCGACGACGAGAAAGAAGCGTTCTATGCGCAGCTGGAGCAGACATACGATGGATGTCCACTGCGGACGTCAATCATTCATCATGATATGAACGCTCAGGTAGGAAGAAAGGAAATGTATAGACCGTCATCGGACCGAATAGTCTACTGCTGATCGAACGACAACGGCAACAATGCATAAACTTTGCAGCCTCCCGGAATGGTAGTCCGAAGCACTTTTTCCCGCAAGAATATCTACAAGGCCACATGGAAATCACCTAATCAAGTAACAGAAAACCAAATCGACGTTTAATCGACGGTAAATTCTTCTCCGACATCACGAACGTACGTTACCGCAGTGCGAATATTGAATCAGACTACCTCGTTGCAGTATATCTGCGCTCAAAACTCTCGACTGATCAACACGCGTCGGGTCGTCCACCGCGACTAAACATTGGGCGGCTACAAGCGGCAAGCTCCAAGACTACCGGCAGCACTGGAAGTACCTCAACGGAAGAGCAGCTAAGCGCGCATCTCTTGAGTACTGGAGATATTCGATCCGCCATTGGAAGCACCGATACCGCTGCACTAGGCAGGTGCGGATCAGAAAGCACTGGTATGACGGCGAATGTGAGCAGTTGAGGAAGAATGCAGCATGGGCGAGATTGCTGCAATACCACACGAGGGCGAACGAGGCACGATACAAACGGCGCGGGACAGACAAACTCGATTTTCCGGAGGAAAAAGCGCAGCAGGAAGATCGAGACTGAAGAGACGGAGGAACTGTACCGCGCTAATAACGCAGAAAGTTCTAGAGTTGAACCGTTCATAGAGGGCCACGTGCCACAGCCCGATATGTGGGACATAAACAGGAACCTTCTTACAAACGAGCGTGAGGTGATCCAAAGGTGGCAGCAGCACTATGAAGAGCATCTGAATGGCGATATGGCAGACAACGGTGGCGGTATGGTAATGAACCTAGAGCACGCGCGCAGGATGCAGACTTCCGGCTCCGATTCTCCAGGAAATCCAGGAAGAGATCGGCCGGCTGCCAAAGCCCCTGGAATTGACCAACTACCGGAGAGCTGTTTAAACACGGTGGTGAAGCACTGCTAGAGCGCTGCACTGGGTGATTCCAAAGTTTGGGAGGATGAGGTTCTGCCGCAGGAGTGGATGGAAGGTGTCGTGTGCCCATCTCAAAAGGGCGATAAGCTGGATTGTCAACTACCGCGCAATCACATTGCTGAACGCCTACAATTTATGCCGCGACTAACACCAATTGCAAGAGAGTTCGTAGGGCAGTACCAGGCGGATTTATGGGTGAACGCTCTACCACAGACCAGGTGTTCGCCATACGTAGGTATTGCAGAAATGCCGCGAATACAACGTGCACACATCATCTATCTATCGACTTCAAAGCCGCATATGATACAATCGATCGGGACCAGCTATGGCAGCTAACGCACGAAAACGGATTTCCGGATAAACTGATACGATTCAAGGCGACGATGGATCGGGTGATGAGCGTAGTTCGAGTTTCAGGGGCATTCTCGAGTCCTTGAAACCCGTGAGGGTTACGCAAGGCGATGGCCTTTCGTGTCTGCTATTCAACATCGCTTTGGAGGGGTAATACGAAGGGCAGGGATTGACAGAGTGGTACGATTTTCACGAAGTCCGTCCAGTTATTTGGTTTCGCCGACATTGATATCATGGCGTAACTTTGAGAGGATGGAGGCTACATCAGATTGAAAAGCGAAGCTAAACGGATTGACTAGTCATCAACATCGAAGACGAAGTACATGATAGGAAGAGGCTCAAGAGAGGTCAATGAAGCCACCACCACGAGTTTCTATCGGTGGTGACGAAATCGAGTGGTTGAAGAATTCGTGTACTTGGGCTCACTGGTGACCACCGATAACGATACCAGCAGAGAAATTCGGAGGCGCATAGGCTGGAAATCGTACGTACTTTTGACTCCGAGACGCTCCGATCGAATAGAGGTCGCCGCCGTACCAAACTGACTATCTACAAAACGCTTATAAGACCGGTAGTTCTCTACGGACACAGATCCTGGACGATGCTCGTGGAGGACCAACGCGCACTGGAGTTTTTGAAGGAAAGTGTTGCGTACCATCTATGGTGGGTGCAGATAGCGGACGGTACGTGGAGGAAGCGAATGAACCACGAGTTGCATCACCTTTGGGAGCATCCATCGTTCACATCGGAAGACTGCGGTGGGCCGGGCACGTAGCCAGAATGTTGGACAGTAATCCGGTGAAAATGGTTCTCGACAACGATCCAGACGGAACAAGAAGGCGAGTGCACAGCGGGCAAGGTGGATCGATCAGGTGGAGGACGATTTGCGGACCCTCCGCGACTGCGTGGTGGCGATGGACCGAGCTGAATAGAGAAGTCTTTATGTACAGCACAGGCCACTTCGGCCTTAGTCTGATAATAAATAAATAAAATCACCTTGTTCGTGATTTACTTTTGCCCCTTTCGACCTGTTGCCCTTTTAGACCTTTTGACCCTTTCAGCCCTTTGTCCGACCTTTTGTCCTTTCGACCTTCTGTCTCTCGACGTTTTGTCTTTTTGACCTTTTGTCCTTTTCGGCCTTTTATCATTCGACATTTTGTTCATTCGACCTTTTGTATTTCGACCTTCTGTCCTAGATTCCTTACGAGTGCCAAACATAAAAATGTCACGAAAATATGATAAACTTTGATCGTTAATATCTCAGCTGTTTCTCGATGCATTCCATATATTCTTGGACTAGTAAATCGGAAGAGTCAACGCTTCATACCCGATATACGCTGTTGTATGCCGTTTTTGTACGGCGTTGCTTTCGCGATTTTTTTCTCAGGTTTGGGCATTCACCCGGATTTTTTGATTTAGGCGTTTGTTATGCTGTTTTTATTTACTCTCCAGTGCACTTTTAAAAGCTTGCTAACAGTTTATCAATCGGTTTCGATAAAATATAGGTATATGACAAATTAATGCAACTTAGGGGCTTTTACCTGGTGCAGTTTATTTCGTTTCATTTAGCGCGTTTTCTTCCAAAAGCGGCAAATTTTCGCTTACGTCAGAGGCGATCGAATTTTCTTCGCTGTTGCAGTGGATGCGTTTTGGAAAACTTTCTTCGCTCGTTTCTGCGATTCCTGGTGTCTGCCGGAGAAAACGGACGTTCGATGCAACCTCCGTGAAGAAGAAGAAGGATTACAAATTTTTATCGAAGAACTGCCAAACTTCTTTGTCGCGTCATGTCGCATCGCATCTGCTCTGGCTCCCCTATGGATGACCAAAATGCGTGACAGCCCCATGTTTAACGACGAGCTTTTCTTTATGAGCCACCGAGGGCTTAAACTGGTTTCGTGGCGGGTGCTTCTTCTTTATTCTAGTTTGCGTTGCTAATGGTAATGCAGCGGTACACTGAGAAAGTGAAAATTTGTTTCTTGTCCAGTCGTGTTTCTCCAGTAAGCAGAGCAATCGGCCGGTCATTCTTGCGAGGGTCAACAATAAATTGCGATCAGCTTGATTTTCAACGCTTTTTGGAGCGAATTGTTTTTGTTTGGTAAATCAGTGAAACGATGCGATTTTTCAAGAAAAACTCAAAAGTAATGCATTTCTTTCCATGATTTTACTTACAATGCACTCCAGAAACAATGTTAGCCAGAAGTTGTGGTGACGGTAATCGGTATTGCATTTGTTTAACGAACACTGTCACTGGATGTATCGTAAATAAAAGGAATTATCTGAGTAGTTTCTCATGAATTTACCCTTGAAATTCTATAAAAAAAATTCCAAATAACATTCTAATAACATTCACCAAATGGCCAGCTACTAACCGCACCATGTCGTGGCTGAGCGAATGCCACAGACATCCTTCGAATATCTGAATTTGCATGGGCTGTTTACTCACAAGTATGTCCAGCATAAATATGTGGCTCCAGTGATACATAAGCAAAGTATCATCAATTCGCATCAGAATTTTCGCCTCATGATATACGAATTAAAATGGTAACGCAAGAAACCTCGCAGTTAATAACTGTGGAATGTCTTAATGAATACTCAGCTGTGAGGCGGCTCTGTCCCAGTGTGGGGATGTAATGCCAATAAGAAAAAGAAGAAGATGCAATCAGAAACTAATTGCATAAGTTACATTTGGTTTCAAATAATGCATGCTTTTCATCTGAAACTTTAATTTTATGTCATTACAATCTGCTACAACCACACAAAGGTAGTAATCACGCTCTCTACATCGAGTGCTTACAAGTCCTTGAGCATGGTCGAAGTCTCATAACCGACCTTATGTGCGTTATGTCGGGATACATTTATCGTGATGTGAATCTTTTTGACCCAGTGAAATTTTTTGACCGCAAAATTATCAATTCCTTTGTTAACGACGGATTTTCTCATTTTTCTTAGATTTTCTTATTTTACCGAATCTTTGAACGTCGCTGTTTGCAAATTGACAATTTTACGGGAATTTCGGATTTTCCAGGGACCTCCCAAAGGGACAATAAGCCGTTTGGGTCAAAGCATTAATTTCATGCTCAAGTTTGGCAACAAATGGATTTAAATAAAATCTGAGAACATCGATAAAATTACGAATTGACCATTTTTACGGATGTTCCGGATCTTCAGGTGCCACCGGTGCCCTCAAAACACACTAACCTCCGAAAATACATACATGCACTTAGCACCCCTCCCAGTGACATACGAAAAATTCATATAATCAAACACTCGTATTAATATACAGGCCCACTGTTATATGTTGGTACCGGTACCCCGTCACCCATTAAGGGTATAAATAGCTCGCCCCTAAGCTCTAATCGCAACCTAGACCTCAAACTTTGCCGTCGCTTCGTCTCAACATTCTACGAGATGTCAGAAAGTTTCTTAGTATTTGAACTTACTTACATAAGTTATTTAAGTTTTAATATCGAGAATGGGTACCGGTCCCGTCACTCACATAAGGGTTAAACAGATATGTACAGTTTGGGACCACGATCTCATGGCATTTTTGGAGAATTCGCTGTAGTGGAGATCTGATGAATAACTTCTCGCGAACTCATTCACTATTGATGTCAGACGGCGGATGATGATCTTGGATATGACTATGTAGGTGGAATTTAAAATGGCGATCACTCTTGTTCTCCTCATTCATACTCTGCATTTCTTGCAGATGGGGAATATGGATGTTTTATTTCCAATCCTCCGATAGCTGCTCAGTTCCCCAGATTTTAACTTTAAGTCTATGCAGACAAGTGGTCCGGGCCCATCTTGAGTTGATGAGTTCAACTCCGACAGAAGATTGTTCCAACAATCTTAAGCCCAACCATCTTTCGGTCCAATAGTTTTCGGCATAATTACTTTCCGAAACGTCTCTTTTCCATCCAGAAGACCAGTTAAAATCCAGAAACAATAATGTCCGAGGAAGACTTGAAATTGGTATGTAGAGTGCGGAGCGTTGTATATCGAGACAAGTCCGATGATTGAACCCCCAAAAATAGTCAAGAAGTCCGAAGCAGACGCCCATGTTGCCCAGATGCGCCTTACTCACAAATCATACAATGAACGGCATGACGGTTCCCAGCAGATATAAGGGACGAAAAGTGCGATCTATTTAAATTGTTTCCGCAGGGGCACATAGCTTCTTATTTGGCTGATAAAACGTGTTCTAAGTGCTCCTAGAATCACAATAACTACATAACACAGAGACACATGGAAGATCCAGTTAAATATAGACCAAAAGGCTAAAAATGTATACTGCGATATTTGTCTGCATAGTCACGAAAAAATAATCCTAACATTTCGGGATGAATTCGTAGCCAAGATCAACAATCTTTTTCTACTGGCGTAGTGTGTTTCATATTTCTGGATTGATGAAGGCCGAAAGCCCGAACTTTGAGCTTTCAGCTTCACTCAATTAGGAAGAACTTGCCATCTCCTGTTCTGAATTCTCGTCCTCTGTATGCGTATCAGTGGATCGATGCTGATAATCGGGACAACTTCATCCAGGCAGCTCTGAATGGAAACCGATCTCTCTTCACTGGCGTCTTTACAGTGTTATTCTCAACAGCACAAAACAGCGTAGATTTATTATGAAATGCCGAAGACGGAAATATCACAAAGGCGTTGTCGCTCAAGAATCACAATCCAAATCCAAAATATTAGCCGCCTATATTTTGGCCTAAGTTTAAGCACTATATTTAACAAACATTCCATATGAAGATCATATTCATAAATCATAAAATTTTAAAAGACCTACGTGATGGATCCCAGCATCCTTTCATCAGTTTACTCAAAGTTATGGAAAATGGACCATTCCACCTAGCATCATATTTGCTTTTTTTCCTCAAAATTAACTACACTAGCTTTGATCAATGGTAAAGGTGTACTACTATGCCAGATTACCCGTACTCCATTGCTGTTAGGCATCTTGTCTTCTTTGAAATCTGCCCACGCTTTTGGACAATGTTGATACTTTGTATCAAACGACAACAACCAACGGTGGCACAGCAATCCAACGACCACACACCAGCAAGAAGGCACCAGATCAAAACAAAATGCCACGTTATTTATCGGCGTACGTGTCATAAATTCGGAAAACTCAGTAAACCTCACATCGTCCAAAATCAGGAAGGCCACCGTCATCGTCGTCGCTTGTCGCTCCACCGCGTAATAAATTGATAGGTCGAAATCGGGCGAAATGGAAGCATGTCCGCTGCAAAGATGCAATATTCAGACAGTCAACACGTTATGAGAGAAAACGGCAGATGATTTCGTTCCTCGTTTGCGTGGTGATCGTTAGCGTAGTCGCGAGAATGTTGAGGACATCTGGCCCCTTCGTTTATGAGTGTTTTACCAACAGAACATCAGCAAATGGTTTGTGTATAGTGTTTTCTCTACATGATCAAAAAACCTCACGCCGCTAATTAGTAGATATTGAATCGCAACATTATTCTAACGGCAAGTCATTTATCCAAGCTCCCTTCATTCTTCTTTACAGACATTTCCATCTACGCCAATGGCAGTGAGTAATGTCGCACGGACGAACGGAGGCCGATGTACTGCTATGTCTTGCTTAGCATCAGCGCAAGAAGAAAATCGGACTCAAAGTGAGTGCTATTACCTAACATTCATTGGCGGGTAGGTAACGAGAATAAATTGCCGACTCGGTAGACTTCTTTACAAAGCAAACGCCATTCATCTTTCGCCTCGGAGTTTCCCTCAATCTGCGAGATGGAACCAAGTAACCCGGCAGCTATTTGATTGGATTCTTTTACCACCTACCACACGCTCGATGCAATTTTCAGCATTTTCGCTTCCCATTGTTCCGACATCCCAATTTTATGCACCACTATCCACATCGCACCGATGGGAGAAGCAAAGTTCCAGACGTTTCTCGTTTCGTGCCTCATTGAAACAGAAATTTTCCAACTTTTCCTCCAACTGCAATAAATTCTCCAACTTTAACTCGCGGGGCTGTGAGCGTGTGTTTTGTGCAAAGCTTTCCTGGGTACCATCAACTCATCGTTCTCGATTCCGAAAAATAAAACTCAGCACTGCCGGGAATAAGGGTGCAATTTATGAGAACGAAACGGAAAAAATCAGATTCATTCACTTAGCCGGAAAGATAGTTCTGTGGGCTGAAAAACAAACAATTTATCGCAACGTAACTCCCCCTTCGGTACATATCACGATAAGAAAGGTAGAAAACCCCAGTCGAGAGGACCGTTGGGCAGAACAATTTCCATAAACGTCAAGGAGAAGGAAAATCATTTACTTCCCTTGTCTGGGACTTCCACACGTTGGGAATTGTCGACTCTCAAGTGAACTATTTCTCACATCTATGCACTTTGCTGATGGCTCCTTCGACAGCTCCTGCCCATCAACCGGGCCTCCATTCCGTGGGTTTTCGTTTCTTGCTTTTCTCATGTGATCTGAATTGGCGACTTGTTTCACCCAGGATGGTTCGTTCCGTGGTGGAGGGGCTTGCCCGAGAATATTCACTTTGGCAATAGGCAGTCGTCTCCTCGTTGTGATTGTTCCTCTGTTCGTTTCTGATGACTTAGTCTTTATCATATGGAGCAGAACTGCTAACAGAGTTGGTCGCTGGAGATGAGTGGTCTTTTTGATAAATTTTGTACTCAAATGTTTAAGGCATAGAATAAGACCTTTTGCCTTTCTCGTATACTAAGTATACGTAAAGCTATATGATCACTCAAAAACAAACTTTTATAGAAGGCCCGGAGACCCGTGTTATATACCAATCGACTAGTTCGACGAATTGAGTGTCTGTTGTGTGTGTGTGTGTGTGTGTGTGTGTGTGTGTGTGTGTGTGTGTGTGTGTGTGTGTGTGTGTGTGTGTGTGTGTGTGTGTGTGTGTGTGTGTGTGTGTGTGTGTGTGTGTGTGTGTGTGTGTGTGTGTGTGTGTGTGTGTGTGTGTGTGTGTGTGTTGTGTGTGTGTGTGTGTGTGTGTGTGTGTGGGTGTGTGTGTGTGTGTGTGTGTGTGTGTGTGTGTGTCAAACTACTCACAAATGCCACTCATTTTCGGCACTTATCTCAACATGTTGCTCTACAACAGTTGCATTCGACGCAGAATCCTGTCCCATTCATTCATTCATTTCATTTATTTGTCTACATCTAAACAGATAACACTAGATCAACAATTTGACGCCACAATGCACGGTTCGAGGCCATCTCTCCATCCTCGGATACACGCTCGCCAAGTCGTTCTGCACCTGGTCTGCCCATCTCGCTCGCTCGCTCCACGCCGTCTCGTACCTCGAATAAGGCAGCACATCTTTGCAGGGTTGCTGCGGCATTCTTGCAACATGTCCTGCCCATCGATACCCTTCCGGCTTTAGCTACCTTCTGATACGGGTTCGCCGTAGAGTTGGGCGAGCTCATGGTTCTTCTTCGCCGCCACACACCGTCTTCTTGCACCGCCAAAGATGGTCCAGCGCCCGTCTCGAATACTCGAGTGCTTAAGTCCTCCTCGAGCATTGTCCATGTTTCTTTCCGTAGAGGACAACCGGTCTTATAGCGTCTTGTACATGACATTTGGTGCGGTGGCATCTTTTTCGGCAGTTTCTTCTGGAGCCCGTAGTAGGCCCGACTTCCTAGATGTGCGCCTATTTCGCATAACGTTTTGTCAGCCGTTAGCTGAGATCCGAGGTAGAGAATTCCTCGACCACCTCGAAGGTATCCCGTCTATTAACACTGCTTCCCAGGCGGCCCTGTCGCGCTCGGTTCCACAAGCATGTACTTTGTCTTGACCCATTCACCGTCCAACTTTTGTTGCTTCACGTTTCAGGCGGTGTCTTCTGCCACCTTTGTATATGTTCGGGACAATGTATCGCATTCCGCAACAAATAAATTGACTGGATCTGTTGAAAATCGTACCCCGGCTGTTACAGCTCTCCGCATACACCTTCTAGCGCAATGTTGAACAACAGGCACGAAGTCCATCACCTTGTCTTAGTCCCCGGCGCATTCGAACAAACTGGAGTGTTCGCCCGAAATCTTCACGTTTTGCACACCATCCACCGTTGCTTTGATCAGTCTAGTGCTTCCCAGGGAAGCTGTTCTCGTCAATTTTCCATAGCTCTACGCGGTCTATAGTCGTATGCCGCCTTGAATCAACAAACAGATGGTCGTTGGGACCTAATTCACGGCATTTTGAAGGATTTGCCGTACAGTAAAGATCTGGTCCGTTGTCGAGCGGCCGTCAACGAAGCCGGCTTGATAACTTCCACGAACTCGTTCACTAATGGTGACAGACGACGGAAGATGATCTGGGATATCACTTTGTAGGCGGCATTAAGGATGGTGATCGCTCGAAAGTTCTCACACTCCAGTTTGTCGCCTTTAGATGGGGCATATAACCCTTCTTCACTCCGGTAGCTGTTCGGTTTCCCAGATTCTGACTATCAGTTTGGCAGGCAAGGGCCAGCTTTTCCGGGCCCATCTTGATGAGCTCAGCTCGATACCATCCTTACCAGCAGCGCTTTTTGGTTTTTAGCTGTTGAATGGCATCCTTAACTTCCCTCAGGTGGGGCTGGTTGGCTTCCATCGTCCGCTGAACTGACGTAGTCATCTCCTCCGCTGCCTGGACTTTCACTGCCTGTACTCAGCGCCATTCAGATGTTCCTCGTAGTGCTGCTTCCACCTTCGATCACCACCGTTCGTCCGTCAAGATGCTCCCATCCTTATCCGGCACATTTCGGCTCGCGGCACGAAGCCTTGCGGATGCGTTGAGCTTCTGAGAACTTGCGTGTTTCTTGAGAATGGCAAACCTATTCTATCTCCTCGCGCTCCGCCTCCTCCAGGCGGCGTTTTTTCTCCTGAAAAGGCGGGTCTGCTGTCTCCGCTTCCGTCTATACGTTCCACGTTCTGCCGGGTACCTTGCTGCAGCGCGACCGCCTGCGTCCTTCTCCTCCAGAATCTGTCTGCACTCTTCGTCGAACCAATCGTTCCGTCGACTTCGACCCTATACCCGACGTTATTCTCCGCTGCGTCGTTAATGGCTGCTTTGACTGTATTCCAGCAGTCCTCAGAGGGGCCCCATCGAGCTCACCCTCTTCCGGCAACGCTGCCTCGGATGCTGCGGTATGCAGGCGACATCAGGTTGCTTCAGTCGCTCTAGGTCGTACCGCGGTCGTCGTACCGAACATTGTTGATGACGGATAGTTTTGGGCGCAGTTAACCATCACCAGATAGTGGTCAGAGTCGATGTTAGCGCCACGATATGTCCTGACGTCGATAATGTCGGAGGTGCCTCATCAATCAGAACGTGGTCGATTTGTGATTCTGTCTGCAGTGGTGATCTCCAGGTGTACCGATACGGGAGGCTGTGTTGGAAAGAGTGCTGCGAATAGCCATATTCTTGGAGGCGGCGAAATAGCAATACCTTAACTTCTAG